>NC_080395.1:85093066-85095566 GCF_030265065.1 Corythoichthys intestinalis
GGTTAGGTTAGGTTAGGTTAGGTTAGGTTAGGGTTAGGGTTAGGTTAGGGTTAGGGTTAGGGTTAGGGTTAGGTTAGGGTTTAGGGTTAGGGTTAGGTTAGGGTTTAGGTGTTAGGGTTAGGGTTAGGGTTAGGGTTAGGGTTAGGGTTAGGGTTTAGGTTGGGGAAGAATTCCCTCCCTCTCCGGGGGGGAGGAGGAGCCCCTCCCCACCCCCAGGATCGGGAAGGACGCGCGCTGTCCATCCGCGCCTCCCCACGGTCCCCCCAACGCGGAGGCGGTGGCTGGCGGCGTCCACGAGGGCGACGCCTCACCACCGTCCACTCGTCACGCCCTGCCATTATTTTCAGTTTGAGTTTGTTTGTATTTGTTTTAATTATTGTTTACTTTGGTGTGTTTGTTTGGTTGTATTATTGTTTTGGTGTATTTGTACGTATTCAATTTTTTATTTTATTTTTTGGCAGGATAATTTGTACAATTTATTTTATTGATTGGTTTAATCGTATTTTAATTATCAATTATTTTTTCCAATTTTTGTCAGAATTAGCGAATATTTTAACTTTTGTTTGTTTGTTTTTTTGTTGAGGGTAAATTACAAATTGATTTTAAGGGTTTGTTTAATGTCAAAATTTAATTTCCAATGAGGTGTGTAATTTGGAGCAATTTTCGTTAAGTGTTTGTATTATTTTCGCAGTTTAAGTCAGGTATTTATTTAATCAATTAATTAATCTTTTATTTAATATAGTCAGTGAGGTTGGAAATTAATTCAGGAATTTATTTAATCAATTAATTAATCTTTTATTTAATTTAATCAGGCGCACCACGTGGGCTTTGCTATCTAATTAATAAGTGTGAATGGATGAATGTGGTAGAAGTGTGAATGTGCCACAATGGGTGTGTGAATGTTTGTAGGTGTATGAGTGTGAATGAAAAGTGCGTGTGTGGGTGCTTGAGAACTCTTTTTCTTTCTTTCCTCCTCTTTCCCCCACCGCTCTCAACACCACAAACAAAAAGAAACGCAAAAATAAATTGGCCAAAAAGGTAACGTGTGTCGTCAGTCGACGTTTCGGTCCTCAACGGACCTTCCTCAGGACGAAAACACACGTTAAAAGACGCGAGGACGTCGCAGCAGGCAAGCAAGCCGTCAACGAGGCGCGCTGCCTCCTCGCGCGTAGCGAATTCTAAAGTGCGTCACACCGCGAAGCACGACGCCACAAAAAGCGCGCCGCACCTCACAAGCACCACGCACCACAGAAGACACCAGACACACAAGCAGACAACACGCACACGACAATTGGCCCTCAAAAAAGCAAACAAATCCACTCGCAAATAGTAATCAGCACAGCAGCAGTAGCGGCAGCGATGTTGCACCGTCGAGCTCCGGCTGCAGAATGAACTGCGCATGTGCAGTATGCCGCTATACTCAGTCTTTTCGAGCTGGCGCTGTGCAGCCACTTTTTTCATTATTTTTTTCACGTTATTTTTTTGAGTTGGAGCGAAAGTTGTGTATGTATGTGTACTCTTCGTGTATTTTGAATGTAGCGTATGTATATTTTGCATAAAAAAATAAAAAAATACCAAAAAAATGAGAAAAATGAATTGTGTGTGAAGATAAATGTGAATATCTCTGTAAATATTTTGTGTATGAAGTCCAAATTAAGTGCGATGTAAATAGGAGTGTCCCAATAGGCCATATAAACAATTGGTGTCCAACATATGGAACGCGGGCCAAAAGTGGTCCCAAGCATAATTGGGGTTAGGGCCCAAATAGAAATTTGGGGTTAGGGCCTATGCCCCTCTAACGCTCTCCCCTCGCTGGGCAACCAATGGCCCGCGGGCCAATTGCGGCCCAAGGCTTGGGGTTAGGGCCCAAAGGGCGAATTTTGAGTTTAGGGGTAGGAGAGGCTAGGGTTCGTGTGGAGGAGGGCTGGGGAGACCTAGGGCACACGCCCCCTAGGGTTGAGGTTAGTGTAGAGGGCAGGGCAGGGCGATCTCTGTCCTCCTGACCCTCGTTCAGCCCCTCGGCGGCTAGCCTAGTCCCCAGTCTCCAGATCCACCTGAACTCTGCCCTCTTCCTCTGACTCGTCGTCCAAGCCGAATTCCGCTCCAGACCCGTCACGCGGACCTCCTGAAATCCGTGGTCCATGAAGTGACGCACAAGTCTGGTATGGGTTTTTTTGTGTCTCAAAATATTGGACTTGTGTTGTGCCAATCTTGTGGATAGAGTGTTCGCCGTCTCCCCAACATAGATGGATCCGCAACGGTTACACGAAATCAAATAAACACAATTATCCGAACGCATAGACAACGATTGTTCCAACTGGAACATCTGTCCAGTGGACAAGTTGCGAACAAATCTTTTCTTGGAATAAATTCGTTGCGTCGGAAGCGGCTTCTCCTTCCGCAAGTTCGGCAGCTTAGCGCGCACCAGCAAGTCGGTCAGATTCTTGTTCTTCCTGTAGGCCGAGATAAGGGTTAGGGTTAGGGTTAGGGTTAGGGTTAG